>NC_056731.1:505507853-505522853 GCF_019279795.1 Protopterus annectens | reverse complement strand
ATTACACAATTGACAAGTATTTAAAGAAAAATGTTACTAATGAACTTAATGATAAAGAAGTATCTCTCTTGAATAAGACTATTACCCTGATAGAAGTTAAAGAAGAAGGAAAATGGTAAAGCTCCAGGGTTAGATGGTTTCAGTATGAAATTATATAGTCTGCTTCGAGTAAATATTTTAGAATTACTGACTGACATTTTCAGAATAATTCAGAGTGACAAAATAATTCCTCCCTCATGGAAATTTTCTGTACTCTCACATATACTTGGACAAGGAAAGGATATTAAGTTGTGTCTTATTGTGTCTTTCGGCTTTTCCCGGTTAGGGGTCGCCACAGCGGAACTCCGGTCCGCTAATGATTGGCAGTAGATTTTTTACGTGCCTAGTTGCCGGCCCTGACGCATAACCTTCAACGAAGGTATGCCCATTCACACATGTCTCCACACAGAAGGCACTCTAGCTGAGAATCGAACTGGACAACGTCTTACTGTGAGGCGACAACACTACCGCAGCACCACCATCCTCAATTAACCCATTTTATTATTAAATGTAGACTATAAAATATTTACTTCCATTATGCGCTACAAGATTAAGAGATATAGTGGAATAATTAATAAAGAAAAAACAAGATTTATAGTCAATAGATTAAAATGTGATAATATAAAAAGGGTAGTAACTAAATTGGTCCTAATCAGTTTGGATATTGAGAGAGCTTTTGATTCTGCAGATTGGAACTACTTGTTTAAAACTTTAAAAGTGTTTGCATTTCCAAAACAATTCACTGGAATATTAAAAACACCCATAGAGAGACTCCAAAGCATATGATAAAACTGGATCTTATATTTCTTAAGGATTCACTTTAAACAGAGGCACAACGCAAGAGTGTTCCTTGTCCCCTCTACTATTTGCATTAGTTATTCAACTATTAGCTAACAGTAGAAGAAACAATGAAAAAAATGCTGGTTTCTCAATTAACAGAGACTGTCAATCTAAATACAGCTTTTTGTAGATGATATTTTACTAACTACAGGAGATTTAAATTATTCAACTGAAGAAATAGATGAAGAAATTGAAAAGCTTTAAAAAGTATAATTGCTGAAATTTAACAGTAATAAAACTGAAACTTTAGTGTTAAATCAATTACTAGATAGTAAGTTTAAAGATAAATATAAATATAATTGGGAAGGAAAAGAACTAAAATATTTAGGAATAAAAATATATCCAGAGGTGAGCAAGATTATTTTTTGAAAAAATAAATGGTGTTACTCTTATTAAAAAATGGAATGAATGATTTTATATTACCCAAGAATATATATATATATATATATATATATATATATATATATATATATATATATATATATATACACATTGCATTCAGTAGCTTTAACACTACTAAAAACCTTTAAAGGAAATGGAAAAATGTTAACTGCATTCTTATGGTATTTTAGAAACCCAAAAATTGCTTATAGGAATCATATAAGATTATGGGACTATGCATGTATTAGCTTCCCAGATGTAGAATCTTATTCTTTTGCTGAAATTTTAACTCTGTCATCCTCTGACTAGACTCAACTTATACCAGTCAATGGAAAACCATCCAGGAGCAGATTGTACTAAATGTAGATGTTTATTAAATATGATAAATTAGAAATATGGCAAATTCCTTTCATCTGGTTAACAAAGTGTACCTTAGAAGGAAATTTGTTTCAGTCTTTAGACTCTGCATAAATGAAATCAATTCTTAAAACTGTTAAGAAATATGTTTTAAAACTCCATTAATATCAAACTGGAATTCTTTGTGCTTTCCCACTGCACACACCTCCTGATTTAAGAAAACTCAGAACGATGTTAAAATGAATTTACTAAAAAGGAACAGATTAGTATTATGGTTTGGTTGCTTTGAAAAAGGAAAAGCTAAGTCCCCAGAATATTTAATGAAAGAATATACATTGGATGAATCTGCTAACTTGTAAATATTATCCATCAGTAAGAAATTAAATGAACTGTAGATAATATGAGTGAAGAGGAACAGAACACTACTCCCTCAGTATATGAATATATGGATGCTATCATCAAAATTCTGTCACTTTTTAGGTAGTAGTGGACTGAGTGATGGTAAGAATAAAATTTTGTGACTTAAAGCAGTTAGTCAATCTTCTTCAAGTTTATACTGAAAGTTTTTATGTGGAAATATATACACAGAATGTTTGCTATGCCCTATAAAACCTCTAAAGTAAAACTGAAAAATAAGTGATCAGAATAAGCCCTATAAGTCATATTAAGATTTTAGGGGTCGTGGTAGTCTTGAAGTATTGCTATTAAAATTCCAAGACTCAGTGTGTTAATTGTATCAGATTACCTTGATGATTCAATGCATTCTTATCACTGTATAACAATATGTGATGCTGAATTTCTTCCTTTCCATATATATATAGTAAATATGTTTAATAAAAATTTTTCTTACAGAAAATGTGACTATTTTTCATCAAATAGTTGCAAGATGAATATGGAAAACAGTAAGTTAGCCATGACTGGCAACCAATTTGATTCTTTACGTGAGATGTCAGTGGGGCCCGCTTCAGGGGTATAGATGAAGGAAGTGACAGATGCTGTTTATAAGTACTTGAATTTTGTGAGGATTTGGGGGTGGAGTAAAAATGAGGAGTTACAGACATGGCATAGATATATTAATTGTGAAGGCACACCAAGCAGGAGAAGTAAAGTGCAGCTCATATGTTTCATATTTCTACACCTCAGAGGAAACACTTTGTATGTATGTGTGCGAGACAGTCTAACAAAATTACCAATTATAACTTTTCTTCCTTCTGTGGATTCAACTAATCTTCCTACATATCTTTTGTATTGTGATTTATTGTATACATAAATGTCGTAGAAGTAGTTGTGTGTTCTTTTCTTTGCTAAATGAACATAGACTGTGATGTAACATGCCAAACTTTGATTTTTATAGCAGAGCACAGCATGGTCTTCTACATGTTCAGGGTCACAAAGTTTACACATACACGGACACCCACCCACAGAGTGAGGTCTGTCATATGGAATGCCCAAACTGTATTTTTTTTTTTAACACTATCATTTCTCAAGTTTTATTTTTTAGCCAATTGGAAATAAATGATGCACTTCCCTTCTAGGCACAAGAGAATATTTAAGCACTATAAATAAAATCAGTAAATTAATAACTCCTGACAAAGGACTCATGTCAGGTCAAAAGCTCGAGTAAATCGCAAACCCTGTTCTGGTCCAACAAAAGGTATTACATCAGGTCCATATTCAAGGATCTTTGTATTGCCTTAAAAAAGAAATTGTGTGAAGAGCAAGGGGGCTGGCTTGACTTAGTGTTTAGTTGATAAATTAATACTTTACTTTTGTAATGTAGACTAGTTTAATGTAGTGTAATGCTTTGTGACACACCATTACATAATCATGCATTTTAATATTTCACAAGTAATTGTTTTTCAGTGTGATGAGACAAGTGGACATTGCTATAGAATACTGCTTACTATGTTAAACATTTCTCAAACTACAATACTGATCTGTCATTGCATAATTGGGCTGGTTGAAAAATTCTATTATAAAGTTCTCATTCAGCAATTAAGAAGGCATTTGTATACATATGTGGGTCATTTTCTCAGTTTTAGTTTTCATTTTCTTCATCTAGTTAATGCTGTTGTGAAAATGTGTTCATTAAAAAAGGTTATGCTCAGTCTAGGAAATGACATGAGGGAAGTGGAATTTAGAAGGCAAAGCTCGTCTCTATTAAGTATGCATATTTGTAAATTATAAGATGAGGTCTACTGTTAAACTGAGGTCACATCTACCTGAGTTTGTTATAACTTAGCTTGATTAAGAGCTCATGGCTCTTATAAAAAAAAAAGTATTCTGAATTATAAACAACTAAAATTATATCTCAATTGCCATCATAGATCCATAGGTTATTGCTACACAGCTGATTAGGAAAATCACCTGTAGCTTAAACAGTGCAATTCCCATTAATTTTTTTACCTCTTTGCATATGGGATTATGGGGCCAGACCAAGGGTGCATAAACAGTTACACATTAATTTAGCAAGGTTGTGTCTAAAGCATTTATATCACGTTATCGAAAGATGAAAATAGCGAACGCTATTTCATCAACCCCAAAACATCTAAACATGAAAATATTGAACATTCAGAACAGCACAACAAAAGCACATCAAACAAACAGCAACCACACATATACACTTAAATTCCTACACATAATGCTACATTAAACTAAACATACACTACTATCTACCCACTTACCTTAACCCAAACCCTAACCCTAAGGTCCATCACTATCTCACACTCACCTAATCCGTGCCCTAACCCTAACTCACTTAAACCGTCCCTAACCCTAAAGTCTGTCACTATCGCACACACGTCTAACCTGCACCCTAACCCTAACTCACTTAACCCGCCCCTAACCCTAACATACAAACAATCGCGCACTTACCTGAACCCAACCCGTAACTTTCCACCACAGCTCTAAGAATAGCGAAGCCATAGAAACGGCCAACCGAATTCTTTCCCAAGGAAAGAATCCGCTGCTCTGCAGCTTCGCTATTCTTAGCATTCTCTAAATAGTGTTCGATATCAGAACATTTGAAGTTTTAATACTTCGATGTTCTGATATAGACCCGTGTCTAAAGAGGGTCAGGGAACTACTTTGTTTAATATCAAGCAGTAGTCTATTCCTAAGGACAGGAATTCTTTTGGAAAAGACCTCTCCTGTCAGCAACTTTTATTTATGTTGTGATGAAGGTTTGGGTCTCATGTGCTGGTATTCAGCATGTTGCAGAGTTCATGCACAATAGCGTAATTTGTAAGCTAGGCAGATGTTACTCCATAGAAAGCTATATGGGGTGGAGAACAGAGACAGAGCTTTAAGGCATTCACTAATAGTCATGGTGCTCAGGCCTTTGATTTTCTTGGTATGGAAATGTTGGGATCTTTCGCATGTGATTATGTGTCTGATGAGATACACCCCAAAGGAATAACAAGGAAGGTGTAGAGAAGGATAATAACATCTTTGCCCCTAGAAGATATACCTTTGGTAATCAACTGGTCTAGGTAGAAAGAGGTTTGAACTGCTGCAGATATGTTGTGATCAAATTTATGTGGTAGGTACACAGTTACTGATGTTTTCTAGGGGATACAATACTATGCTCTTTTACATAAAGTTTTAGACTGTGGTCATGATACTATATGTTTGTAAATATTTATCCCTCTGTTAGGCTCTAGGAGTCATCTGGAGACTTGATAACTGGAAACTTGTTTAGCTACATACCTTTTACATCATCTCTGATGTTGGAGAAGTAAATAAAAACTAAGAACAAGTCCAGTACTGATCTCTGATGAACCCCACTGATGACAGGTAGTTTAGATGAGAGTGAACCCCCCCCCCCAGCCCTGACATAAAGTGTATTGCCTATTAGCCTGACATTCAGAGGGTTACATTAAAGTTTACATTTAATTCTATTACTTACCAAGTATGGAATGATATCAAAGGCATTGGCCAGGTCTAGCTGCACTATGCATACTGATTTTCCCTCATCCAATGGTTTGGTGACTTTTTGATTAAATTAGCTAGGTTAATCAGGCCAGATCTACCCTTCACAAACTCCAAACTGGTTTGGGTTAAAGGACTCTAAGCTGTCAATGTCTCTTTTTATGAGGTCCATAATCATGTATTTCATTATATTACAAAGATTATTAGTTGATACTTTATTTTTTATTTAATTAATTTATTAATTATATTTATTAATTGCATATGATAACCAGGTAGTTGGGTTGATCGACAGACCCTTTTCAGCTTGGACTTGGGCTCATGTGGCAACCATTAAGTTAACAGATCATCAAGATCAAGTGTTAAACATTCACTTCATAAGATATACAAAGTGCCATTTGAAGCAGGTTATACAACATATTTACCAGGATCAATGGTGGGGCCACCTTTGTGGAGGGGGTAACCACTGCTGTTTTCCACTCCACTGCATTGAAACCAGGTGAGAGGCTTTAGTCAGAACAGATTTAGGGGTTGGAGATGATATGTGCATCATACAAACAAGGAAGCACCCTGATATATTGTCAGGCCTCACAGAGGTACTGTTTCTTACCTCAGAGACAGTCTTTAGGATTTGCTCTAAGGTGATTTCTGGGGGTGCCCACCTACTGTCTAATGGTGGTGGGGAAGTGACAGGGATACAGAGAAGTTTGACCTAAATTTATCTGACAGTATGTTGGCTAAGTCCCTTGGGGCAGACAGTTTTTTTTTTTTTGTGTGTGTGTGTGTGTGTGTGTGTGTGTGTGTGTGTGTGTGTGTGTGTGTGTGTGTGTGTGTGTGTATGTGTGTGTATGAATTTTGTGCAAAGCTGAATTTTGTTCCTAAGGTTTTTGACACAAATGAAAAAGGATTTCTGATTGTTTTTGATATGAGTGGTGATTTTCAGTTCATACATAGCCTTGGCAGATTTGACTTTGTTTCTAAGTTCTCTGTTTAACTTCTTGAGAAACCTATGTATCCACTCTGTGTTCTTTTATATTTAATGATAAAAATAGTTAATTCACCCAAGAACTGTAATAGAACAAACTAAACCACTTCCTATCCAAACAGACAACTAATGCAAGTACAAAACTGTAGCTATATTCCATGAGCTGCTGAATTCTTCCAAACAACAACATTTCTAGGATAAGTACATAGCAGACAAAGTCTTTGCATATCTGCTGTCCTAATACAATTTGATAATACTCCTTTGGAAACCCATGAAATTGCTGAAAAGTCAGTTTTGAGTCAATCCTTTCCTGCAAGGACTAGGCACTCAGAGTGTGAAACATTTTGCATGCTATACCTGATTATACTGCCTTACCTCTGTTAACTATACTCCCACAGTTTTTTTTTTTTTTACACCTTGTCCTGGGTCATTTGAGTCTACTCTGTTTGTCTACCCTACCCTCAAATTCCTACATACCCTCACTTACTCTACATTTAAAATATACTAACCCCCCCACTTCCTCTCACTACCCTTTTCCCATTCTACATAATCCACCTATCACATAATCATACCAACCAAATACTATTACAAAATCTGTCAAACACCAACACAACTCCAACTATCTACCAAAAGGAAACATTTCCTTATATTTCCTTACCTCACTGAATATCACTTGAAACTCCTGCAATTCACTTTTCTCTCTAATCAATTATTTCAGAACCACAACTCAATTCTTACCCTCATGCTGTATCTCCAAATCTGTATAACACCTTCCACAACAAAACAAACTATAAGCACTGCAAACCTAACCTTCAAAAACTAATTGTAAAACAAAAATACAAATGTAAATGTATTCTGGCCTACTGATCTTTTTCAAAAGCACTCAACCTAAGTGGGAACATTTAACTCAACCTTGGACCAGGTCTAAATACTTGCACTTCTATGCAACAAGATCCCAACACACAATCCACATTTCTCAAAACAAAAACAAACCATCACTTTCACAACATAAACATAAGTATTAGTAACAAAATTCCTTACCTCCATACAGCCCTGGCACTACAGTTCTATGATACACTTGCAGCCAGTGAACCCTGGTGAAAGCCAAAAATTAAAGAAGAAATCCTCTATCAAGCATATAACATTCTTAGAAATTATCAGGAACATAAAAAAGGTGGAGGATATTCACCCAAACTCCAACCATATCCACATACTCAAACAATTCCACAATTCAGCAATGCCAAACTTCTAATCTCCTACCTAAAACTAAATGCTCATAAAACTATTTTGCATTGCTGCTATATATATATATATATATATATATATATATATATATATATATATATATATATATATATATATACCAGCTAGTGATGATATAGCAACCTTAATAGTTGTCCTATTATCTATTAACAACTTACACGATGAAACTATCATGCTAGATGACCTAAATATAGACTGGCACATATCTTTTAACACTGTAAAATTTATCCCAAATAATCTCAACACCCACAAGATATGATAAAAGTACAAATAAACAATCACTCCTAGATTGGATATTGACAACAACTCCTCAAAACTGTATCTCATCTGGCTGTCTTGCCGACACATTCAGTGACCATCTCTCAATATCTGCTGTGAGACAACACTGTAATATTCCAAACAGCCATGTTATAGGCACTTACCGCATGATACTGCTTTTTAAATGGGTTATTCTAAACATCCCACCATTAGATGATGCAGAGTTCCTATTTAATAACACTTTCCTAAATATATTAAACATCTTAGCACTACCTTGTACAAAATGCATAAAATCAAACCTAGCACAGTGGTTAACAAGAGAGTAAACAGCTTATGTTACTACAGGATACAACTTGTGGAAAAATGGCCACATAATAGAACTAGTGCTAAATTCAAAACTGCAAACATCTCAGGAATAGTGCAAGGTACTACATAAAAGCAAATAAAAAAGTCTGTGTTATTAACTTGCTACAAACTAATGAAAACTATCCTAAGCAATTCTGGGCATCCATAAAAGCACTCCTACATACTAGCCAAATAAGCACAACAGCACCCTCAACAAAAAAGCCCCTAATACTATTCAATTCAACAACTACTTCATTAGTACAGCTCTTTCTGTAATTAAGAACAACTCCTCACCCCTCATTATTCCTGCACAAGCAAACTCTGTCTTCCTTATTAGAAGCTACCTCCATAACCTAAAGCCCACTACCTAGTTGCTGACAACCTTTCTACAGAATGCAGCAAGATGGCAGAAGACATACTTGCCTACTGAGTCTCCATCTTGATCAACTGGTCTATTACTAGAAACCATGTCCCAGCCATATGGAAAAAAATCCTACATTATACCCCTCCACAAAGGAAGTCCAATGAGCAATTCAACCACCGTGCTGTAGATATACTGCTTCCTTTATCAAAAATCCTAGAAAAGTGCATACACACTCAACTTTTCCAACACATCTTATATAAAAATCTCCTCTCACAAGCCCAACACTGCTTGCGTCTGAACCATAGCACCACCACTGCTCTACTAAACTTCACCAATGCTTTCACAGAAACTCTGGTAACTTAGTCTCTTCTCTTTTTTTAGATCTGTCTAAAGCTTTTGACTCTGTTTCTAATCAAAAGCTATTGTCTGAAATATCATTGGTCTTTCTCTCTCTCTCTCTTCACTCTAGTTTCACAGCTATTTCAGCAATAGACAACAGGCCATAAAACAACAGACAGATTTCTTATTCTTCCTTTCCATCTCTTTTATCATTCTCCAAGGTCAATACTTGGGCCTACTTTGACCCACCGAATTTAAATTTCTCCAAAACGCAATTCCATGACTCTGTTTTCGCGAAAGTGCATTTATCCAGAAATGCACTTTTGCAAAAAACCTGTTCACCGAACAGAAAGCAAGCTTGTTGTTGCAGATCACGCCACATTAAGGATAAGGAGATATTCCCTTTACCCCACTGTAGTGCGATCTCGGAGTTAGAATATATAAGTAGTAGGGGTTTGGGGGTTGTAGGGGAGCCTGCCCTCCTACATAAATGTGTTTATATTTTTTTATTTTGCTGTTCAGTGAACAGTTTTTTTGGGAAAGTGCATTTTCGGATAAATGCACTTTCACGAAAACCGAGTCTTGGGTCTAGCGATACTGATGAAATCTATGAAGACTTGTACATATTGATTTGTATTTATACAGGTCTGTCATTTAATCGACAGACACTGGTAGGAATAATAGTGTTAGTCTTGATGGCAGGAGACTCAAGTTTGTTTATATGCCTCATGGGTTTTAGGTGACACAAAAGAGTTGGCTAGGATGTCATAAGAGATCTTGTTTGTAGATCAGTGTGTGTGTATATACCTTTAAGAAGCTAGCTAAGGGTTTGAACAAGTGTATGAATACTAAGCACATGCGAGCCTGACTGCAATTTTGTAGTTAGCTGTTGAGATGCAAGCATGTATGTATGTAAGGTCTGCCTGTTAACCAGTTTGTTAGTATTTTATGATGCTGCTATCCATCGTGATGTGTTTCTATGTATTAAAGGATTGAAATGAAATACCCCGTCTGCTTGTCAATACTGTTAGAGATGGACAAGTGACATTGTTGAAAGTTACTAAGATATAGAGAAGTTCAAGGTCATTATCTTGAATAAATCTAGATGCGATGCAGTTGTTGTGTCTTTCGGCTTATCCCGGTTAGGGGTCACCACAGCGGAACTCCGATCCGCTAATGTTTGGTAGTGGATTTTTACCTGTCGAGTTACCAGCCCTGACGTACAACCTTCAACGAAGGCACGCCCATTCCCGCATGCCTCCGCACAGAAGACACACTAGCCGAGACTAGATGTGATGTAGTAATGAAATAATTTATATATACTACATGTGTTAAATTATATAAAGTTTACTAAAGATTCCACATTTTGCTTACTTCAAAAAGCTCAAGAATAATGTTCATGGTATTTTTTTTAACAAAAATTGAAATAAATTTATTTTTATCTAGAGTTCAAAAAGATTTTTCTGTCTCGTATCACTCATTTTCAACCCATTATGTTTGAACTTGATTGCATTCTTCCTTTAAAACCTATATGGCCCATACTTCTTTGTAACACTGCAGTGTATTCTCCATCTTGTCTCCTTGTTTTTACAGCTTGTGTGTTATCTAACTCAAGGATCACTTGCATAAAGTTTGACCTGTTAGTAACAGCCTGCATTTAATTGCTGGAACCTGTGTTCTGAGAGACTGCCTTCCAGACTATCTGCAAATATACAGAGCTGAGTATATTTTTTTTTTTTAGAGTTTGTTAATTGTTGCTTAGATCTCTGTTGAAACTGTTGTCTCCTTGCTCTGAGAGACTGATCTGCAAATATACAGAGCTGAGTATATTTTTTTTGTTTTAGAGTTTGTACTGTTAGTTTTTGCTTAGATCTCTGTTGAAACTGCCCCCCCCCCCCTATTTTCTGCCTTGTCTTCAGTTAGTATAACTGTTTTTTACAGCTTGTGTGTCATCTAACTCAAGGATCACTTGCATAAAATTTACAACCTGTATTTAATTGCTGGAACCTGTGTTCGGAGAGACTGCCTTCCAGACAATCTGCAAATATACAGAGCTGAGTATATATTTTTTGGTTATAGAGTTTGTTAATTGTTGCTTAGATCTCTGTTGAAACTGTTGTCTCCCTGTAATGAGAGACTGCTCTGCAAATATACAGAGCTGAGTATATTTTTTTGGTTTTAGAGTTTGTTGTTGCTTAGATCTCTGTTGAACCCCCCCCCCCCCACCATTTTCTGCCATGTCTTCAGTTAGTATAACTGTTTTTTACAGCTTGTGTGTTATCTAATTCAAGGATCACTTGCATAAAATTTGACCTGTTAGTAACAGCCTGCATTTAATTGCTGGAACCTGTGTTCTGAGAGACTGCCTTCCAGACTATCTGCAAATAGTTTGTACTGTTAGTTGTTGCTAAGATCTCTGTTGAAATGGTTTTGTTCCACTCACCCACCCTATTTTTGGTTTGTAGTTTGAATTTGGTAGCTTTTGCAGTTACCCGCCCCACTGTAGATTTGATCTGGGACACTCCCCCAGTCTCATCTCTTTACCACATTCTACCTAATAAACTCTTTCTGCACTTGCTTTTAGTCCTTTTTAATTTAATTGCATTTTTTAAACTGTATTTGGTCCTAATATCGCTACATACTCAAGTGTGCTAGCTTGCACTGCATGTGAATTGTTTTTACTACTGTTTTTGCTACTTTTCTGTAAAAAAAAAACTGTAAGCCTGTTTCCTACCTGTTCCAGATACAGATTTGCTGTATCCAGGACTGTATGTAAACTTCTGAGCCCCTCAAGCCTTTCTGTGTTGGAGGGAAGCCTTTTAGCTTATCAGTGGGAGTGGTAAGCACTAGGTAACCTGTCTACCACATAAGGAGTGGTTCTGGCCCAAAAATTGTAGTTACTGGCCGTTTGGGCAATCTTTTCCATCTCTCTCAACTTTCTGATTTGAAAGCCTGCATTTGCACTTGTTTCTGTCCTGTAACTCGTCTGGTGAAGATACAGATTCTTAGTTTTAGCACTTAAATTTGCTTATTCATGCTCAGCACTTGTTCAGAACTTGTAAGCACTAAATAAGCTACTAATTACTATAGCACTCAGTCTTCCTCGTTACCTAGAGGAAAACAATTTTTGTACTTACTTTTCTCACTTGTTTAGAGAAAAACAGCTCTTGTACTCACTTTCCTCACTTATCTAGAGGAAAATAGTTTTTTATTCAGGCATGTCCAAGGGTCAGCTCCCAGTGTTCTCTCCTGTCTATCTGATGAATCTGGGCATCTTGAGCCAATGTAGAAATTGCCTCATGTACACAGACAACCCTCTTTTCCTACCACTCAACACTACAACCTGTGAGAAATGCACTTATCTAGCCAAACTGGAGGTAAAGCTCTGTCCAACCAAGACTGAACTTAACAGTCATGAGGAGAAGGTAAACATTTGCACCACACCACACTCATCACACAGTCTCACTAAATCTACACCACCAAAATCCACACATAGTAACACAAAAACATTTGCGGAGGCTCTCAATAATAATGTAAGCAACAGAGACCTCCAGAGCAGAAACACAAGCAACCTCCATCCCCCAACACAACCCAAATGACACATAGCTCACAGACTCACTGTGCCACTCAATCACAGCCCATAAGGCAAAACAACATACCCAACACATTAGTCATAGGTGACTCTATAGTCAGGCACACTGATGTCCCACTCACCAGGCTAAACAAGAAGAAGGTTACTGTCAGCTGCCTGTCAGGTGCCAGGATCCGCCACATAACCCACGCACTCAGGTCACTCCAAAACAAGTACAAATATGACTCTGTCATTGTCCATGTTGGTGTAAATGACCTGAGACGTACCTCCCTGGACTACATGAAAAGAGACATGGAAGAGCTCTCTGATCTTGTAGCCCAGGCAGGTATGACCCTAGCCCTGAGTAGCATTCTGCCATTGCCCCGAATTATACCGCAGTACAAGGACAAAATGATTAACTTCAACAATTGGCTAAGCTTCTGGTGTAATTCTAAGGAGATCCAGTATCTGTCTGCTTTGGATGACATGGTCGACAGACCATGATGCTTTGCCACAGATGGCCTGCACCTTTCGCCCCTGGAATTCCGGATACTGGCTAAGGCTCTTGCTGCCCCTATAGTGCCCTTTTTAGGCAAGGTTCAAATAACAAATTCACCACCATAACAGGAACAGGCAAGCAAAAACTGAGGGTAATGCTACTCAATGCTAGAAGTCTAAATCTCAAAATGCACTCACTCGAGGCATTCCTTAAAATGGAGAACATCGATATCTGTGCAGTGACTGAGACCTGGTTCAAGGCTCCAGAGAGCACCCCTGCACTACCAGGCTATAACTCATACCACACTTTTTGGTAATGTAACCTGGACCAAAACACCAAAGGCGGAGGTGTGTCCATATTCATTAAGGATATCCTCACCTCCAGGCTAGTTGCTCAGCCTAATGTATCCTAGGTTATCCAAATGCAACTAACTCCGGGCAAAACTGCAATCCAAATTGTAGCTTGCTACAGATCCCCCACCATGCCCCAGGACTCCCACTCCTCTTTTCTTGATGTACTGGAAAATATTAGGGTTCAACCAAACAACTTAATAATGGGAGACTTCAACTACCCCACCATTAACAGGGAAAACTAATCATGTACCAACTCCTTAGCTCAACGCTTTCTCGAATTCATAAACTCCAATGCCCTGGATCAACTTATCCACAACCCCACCAGGGGCAACAATATCCTAGACCTAGTCATTACCAACATGAGTGATTGGTGTTCCACACCTGAAGTCAACTCCTCGTTGGTCCGATCCAACCATAAGCTAATCACCCTTGATATCCACATCCCACCCCCCACCCCCCATTAAGGAAACCACAGTAAAAAAATTCTCCAAAGCCAACTTCATGCTTCTTAAGACAGAAGTGGTGAACTTCATGACACCCATGCAGATGGACAATACAGTTACAACTGCTGAATCCTATGCAAATGCACTCTATAAGCACTTACACAAGTGCATGGATCGTGCTATCCCAAACAGAACCAAGATGCTACCCTCCAAAACAAGGAAGCCAATTTGGTGGTCCCCTGCCATAAACAAACTGTACAATAGAAGGAAGAAACTTTTGCAAAAGAGAGTAAAATCCCATGAGTGGAGGAGCTCCCTGGTCAGCCTCAGAAAGAAGCTGAGATCCCTTATAAGATCCTCCAAAGCTAGCTACGAAAACAAAATTGCCACTAATTCTAAGGACAACCACAAAGCATTCTATAGCTATGTCAAGAATCTCGATGGCAACACCCAGATCTGCTCTGAGTTACAGCACAAAGGCACGAAAATTACAGAACCAAATTATATTACCAACATCCTGGCAGATAGGGTCAGTGCTAACTTTACCCCCTCACCCCCTAAAGGGCCCATATCTATACAGGAAGAATGCAGCGTCCCTGTAATCACAACTACGCAGGTAAAAGCTGCACTCTCTAAATCCAAAAACACAACATCCATGGGACTGGACAACATCCCAGGCTGCGTTTTACACGAACTTCAGAACGAACTGGCTCCCCTCTTAAGCACCATGCTCAATAATAGCCTCGCATCAGGGTTTGTGCCCACTGAATGGCGCACAGCAACAGTTATCCCACTCCACAAAGGGGGAGCCACCACTGATCCCGGGAACTATCGACCTATTAGCCTGACGAGCCTGGTCTGCAAGGCCATGGAATGTATCATCATGGAACTCATAAACAAAGACATTGGTAACCTCCAAACTCTGGATCCCACCCAGTTTGGGTCTGTGAAAGGCAGATCATGCCTCCTGAACCTGATCGACTTCTTTGAGGCAGTCACCAAAGCCGTAGATGAGGGTAAGGTGGTTCACACAGCC